>NC_042496.1:711012-720712 GCF_005508785.2 Acyrthosiphon pisum | reverse complement strand
TCCTCTTAATCACTCAACCAACTTTACCTATAAGAGTCATTAGGCAACACCCCAATAGATATCCTCCTCAATCAAATTCATCGTCATCATCAATCCATTTAATAAGATAATATCTCTGTTATATCGTTTAGTATTTTAGCTCAACTCTGTCAAGAAGTTCCATCACTGCAGGATGGATTCTTCTCTCAAGCCTCCAACCCATCAACTCCCACAGCGCTTGTACTAATTGTAAGAAAATAAATTTACAGATTGTATAATAAATTAATGTAACACACAAAAAAAGTATTTTAGCAGACTTCATATTGTAATTTGTGCGTCGTTAACTTCTCAAGTGTTTTATTTTTCAAAAAAATGAATACGATTTCAACATTAATTTTAACTTATTTATAGACTTATTATTACGAATTACGATACCCATATCAAAATCTAATATATTATCCTAGATACTCAATTTCCCAACCCCAAATCACAATCAATAATTTAAAGTTCTCAAGTCTATCAATAAACAGTTGTATTTTTAATTCTAAAATGCATTATTTTTAGTATTATGCGTAAGTGTTAATACATACCTATTTCTATTTTGTGACCTAACCAGTAAAATATATCATTAGTTGATGATGGTATTTCCAATCTATAATATGAACATTATTAAAATACAATATTCAATGAATAATAATTGTCTTATTGTCATAATAGGCATACAACCATAAAGAGCCGTTTTTTAATGTAAAATATACATATTTTCTCAGTAAAATAACTTTTTTTTCGTATACAAGTACCTATAATTTAATTTATTCATCATTTTTTTTGTTATGATAAATACTATTTTCACATAGTAACGCAAATATTATTTAATATACCGCGGAATAATGTTTTTCAAAAAAAGGTAGGTACCTATACTACCTAGTGTGCAAATAAATATTGAATGAATAAACATTTTTTATGAATAAAACATTTAAGTTTAGATAGAAAGTTGTACAATGTACCTACACCATAAAAACAGGTATATTCCTGAAACTTCGCTCTTGCTCAAATCCTATCGTATTATAAAATATTGTGAAATATGAATATTTTTACTAATTTTTAAGAGAATAAAACTGAATACAAATAACGAGTGCCTTATGCTAAAAATAAACAATGCATATTAAGTCATTCTCAAATTACATGATTACAAACAAAAAGCTTCTAGCTTTTACAAAAATTAAAAATATACAATACCTATGTGTATATATTATATTACTTAGAAAACGGGAAAGTTTGATGACCAGCTCACTCAATTTCAGGTAGGTAGTTAATACTGAAAAAAGCTATACGCGTGCATTTTTCGTACAGGAAACAGTCGTTGTTTGTGCTTTCTTGATTATATTTGATTTTTTGGTAGAATAATGCTTGTTTGCTAATCGAATAAATTGTTTTTCATTTTAATCAACAGTATAACATCAACTATATCGATTGTTAGTTCGTTGTCTATTTGCTTTTTAGTGTATAAAAACGCTATTTTTTAGGATCTGCCTGATCAGATTTTAGATATTATTTTTTTTGTGTTCAAATACTGATTAGCCAATAGGTGAATGATACCTGTATAATATTTGAAAAAACTTAACTAATTGACATGCGCAATAACTAGGTACACTATTGTTTGAACAATACTTTCATTTTTCACGCATTTCATTTATTTGTATGTTGTTGATTACCTACCTATATTGTTATTATTATTATTATTATTACGATCATTATTATCAAAATATTAAATTAATGTTTACAATTTAAAATATTAAAATAAAACATTTAACTTTCTTATCATAAGTACAACAATTATACATTTTATGGCCAGTTCGTTTTGTTCAAAATTTTAATAATTATAGCCTCTCTAGAGACACGTATACCTAGTAAAATATACCATCGTTTTTATCTATTTTGAAGATCTCGTGAACTTTTACAGTATAATATTATTATACCCAATATTTTTGTACAAGTTATTTAATTAATTAAAACAATGACTCAATTATTATACATTATATAAAGCTCCACTTTTTTATGTAACAGTTATAATTTTGAAAGCTTAAAAACATGTCAGATCACGAAGAAATTAAAAACGAAAGGCGTCCATGGATTGATCAGGTACCTATACTAAAAAAATATAATTAAAAATAATATAGGTATAATTTAAAAATATTTTTAATTGTATTGACTTTTATAGTAATATACTAGGAATTACATTTTTCATAAGTTACAAATTACAATCCACAAACCACATTTCTTCAACTATGCTTATTCTGTGTGATTTTATTCAAATTAATTAAATAATTAATTTTTTATAGTATTTTTTTGTTTTTGAATATACATTTGTATGCATTTAAGGTAGGTACTTATTATATTATAACTTTTGCGAAAAACTCCATTTTTATCACAACAATTTATTTGGGTTATTAAAATTATTAAAAGCAACTACTTTAGTAATTTTATACATTAAATTGTTTTTTAAATAATATTAGCCAAATTGCGTTTAACTTAAAAATATTAGCATTATTGGATTTTCACGGGTAAATTAACATATCATTTTCATCTATCGATTTTTGATATTTTGTTGTAATCCAAAAATGAATAACCTTATACACTTGAAATTTTCACCAAATGTTAAAATTATCATTTTTAATTCACGATAAAATTGTCGAACAATGTTGACTCATTTTCAGCTATATGTAGACATGGGAAATTTTTAAAATGTTGTACTTTATTTTTCAGTTAGAAGTTCAAAAAATTTTTCTTTTCTTAACTAAGATTAAAAATATTAATAGAAGATTTTACATACGTTTTTCTACCTATAACAAAAAATGTGTCCTGAAACGGAAACATACATTTTTTATGAGCGTTTGAACTTTTAATTTTTACAAAATTTGAAATTTAGCAGTAAATTATCAAAGACATTAATTGATTTTAATATTTTGTCGTATTTCCAAAATGAATAACCGTAAACTCTTGAAAAGTTCACAAAATATTACAGTTTATATTAATATTTTCTGAACAGGTAAAATGTTCAAACTATTTTGACTCTTCTTCACCTAGAAGTTCATATAAGTTTTTATTTTCATAGCCAATATTAGACATTTTAATAGAAAGTTCTCAACAATTTGTTCTGCCTCCATCAAAAAAAAAAGGTTAACCGAAAAGTTCCACTATTTATAGCCAAGAGATATTTCCGATTTTGATTAATTTTTTTTAAACCTAGGATCCTCACACAACGTCTACTCTCAGAATAATTATACAATGATTTATTATTGAATTAAAATATAACACATCCATATTACAACTACATGCTTGATAACTATGTACAGTGTACCACTGAGCCATACCCATTTGTCTACATTTTATTTAACTAATTTTACAATAATATGTCTTTAATTATATTTAAAGATTCAATCGTTCAATGAATTATATCGTGAAGAAGAAAACAAAATAGAAGTGAGCCCAGGAATAAAACTGGGATGGGTCAAAGGCGTGTTGATTCCATGTCTACTCAGCATCTGGGGAGTGATGCTTTTCTTGCGGATGCAGTGGATTTTAGGACAAGCTGGAATATTTCATTCAATCATTATTATTTTTATTGCACTGCTTATAATTCTAATCACCACTTTTTCACTGTCTGCGATCAGCACAAATGGAAAAGTAAAAGGAGGTATTATTTTACAACAATTAAAAATCATCTAATTAAAATTGCATAGACATATATTATGGATTATGATATATCTATATAGTAATATTTAATACAACTCGATTTATTCAAAAATAATATAATTATAAACATAATTCAATAATTGATACATTTAAATGTACCTGCTCTATATTTTATGGTTAAATATATTTTCTATGTTTATTTACCTGAACAAAATGCAGTCAGAATTCAGGTAGGTACCTACCAAATCATAAATTATATAAGGATGTATATAATTTGAATGTCACCCAGACAGTATTTAGTATCTAATGATAATGTTATTCTGAAATATTTTTAAAACATTTTAATTACGAAAATATTCGTCCTACATAATAGCCAAGGATGGTCACTAACCAGCGGTCGAAATGGCTCAAGATAACTGGAAGGGTGCCTTACAATTCAGATTTCTTGATATCATAATAACATTCTTCTATTCTTCATCTAACAAAAAGCCATCCCACCGTGCCCCCCCCCCCCCACTTCGAGTACTGTCATTAACTAGTTAGAAAGTTAAAGTTATCTACTATTTTGTCGGTAACTTTTAACTTCACTAACAGTGTCTCTTTCTCTGTTTATAAACTAACTGAGTAGCTTAAATAGGTAGTTGTAGTTTTCACGTAATTATCGACCGATTTAACGAATTATTCAAGTAGCAAATTGAAATTTATTTTCAATGTACCGGTTACATATTGAAAATATTTTGCAACAACACTATAATAAATATTTCTGTAAATATAAATAATAATTAACGTAACGATACAAAAAAAAAACATTGTATAACATTTGTTTAAACTGTAACTTGTTAGTCACTTTTTAATTTTTCTAACTTAGGTGGTATAATAATTGATTAAATTATAATCTATATCAGATATATAGAAATATGTAATATTGTTAAGTTATTTTATTTTAAAAACTTTGTGAATAACTTAAAATTAGAAGAAGGAATTATAATTAGTTTTCATAATATTCTTAATTTAGCTAGATAGGAATAGTCACTAACAATCCCAGGCTTCAATATAGCTAAGATAGATTAAACTTAAAAGTTAAACAAAAAAAGGCCCAATATTTATTGAGAATATGTTAATTGTTTCACCAATCTTCATTTTCTTAGTACCAAAAATATTGAAAATATAATTCAATTGATGGCAATTTATAAATATTGAAAATATATAGCCAAAATCTTTCCTCAACTTCAGTCTCATTTCTCTTTTTCTAATAAAAATATACGTTTGAGCCTGATAAATTTATTAAACTATTAATTATTATTTTATTTATGCAGGGGGTCTTTATTTCATTATTTCCCGATCAATTGGTCCGGAAATTGGAGCGTCAATTGGTATCCTATTAGCATTTGCTAACACAATTTCTGCGGCAATGAACACAATTGGATTTTGTTTATCTTTAAAATCATTACTAAACTCAAGAGGTTCAACAATAATAGATTCAAATTTAAATTTCAGAGCATTAGGGGTAGTATCTATAATAATTATGAGTATACTTTGTTGTATTGGAATGGACAGAGAAGCTGAAGTCTGTATAAAAATACATTTCATAAATTATTAAAATGTTTATAAGTTTTTTATTTCAGGTACAAAATGCTCTTCTGATAGCCATAATTGTCGGTATTTGTAACGTAATTATTGGATCAATTAATGGACCTCAAACTACTTTAGCAAAAGCATCAGGATTCACTGGATTTAACAGTAATATATTTCATTACCTACTATATTTATTAATTATTGTTTACAATTAACATGAGTTCACATTACATTCCAGTGGATACCTTCAAACAAAACTGGTATTCAGACTATAGGATGGAAAAAGGCGTTCAGCAATCGTTTTTTACAATTTTCGCAGTTTTCTTTCCATCTGTAACTGGTATACAAGCTGGAGCAAATATATCGGGAGATCTTAAAGTACTTAAAATAATACTAATTCGACAAGTGACCATAAAATCAATATTTATTTAGGATCCTAGTGCTTCAATACCTAAAGGAACATTATTATCAATTCTCATAACTATAACTTCGTATATTGTATTAATCGTAGTACCTGGATCGGTTCAGTTGAGAGAAGCGAGCGGCAATGAAACCGAATTTCAAAATGGATCTTTTTTAGATTGTTCGTTTAGAAATTGCACCAAAGGATTGTACAAGGACAATAATGTAAATTTATTATAAATAATGTACAATGTACATCTGTTGTACATATAAATTAATATTAATATTTTAATGTACATAGGTTGTACATATAAATTAAAATTAATATTTTGATGTTTTTAGCTAATGCAGTCGATTTCGTTGTGGCCGATTACTATATATTTCGGTTGTTTTGGAGCTACTATTAGTACTGCTTTAACCGCATTAATATCCGTTCCAAAGTTGTTACAAAGAATGGGACAAGATGATGTTTATCCGCTTCTTAAATATTTAGCGAAAGGCTATGGGAAAAGTAAAGAACCCTATCGTGCCCACGTGTTTGCCATGCTCGTGTCATCGATATTAGTTATTATAGGTATTAAAGTATAGTTTTTATGTATACGTTATTACATTTTATTTAAGTCGATTTCTGATTTTTAGTGATCAATAATGATTATTGATTAAATTTCAAGAGAAACTAGTCTTTTATCAAATTTAAATATATTCTACATTTCTGTCAAAGGATTAATATATTATTAATATATAACAAGTAATATAAGTAATGTTATTAATATTATACTTACAAAGAAAAATGTCTACAAATATTTTATCGGTTCTAGGGAAAAATATTTTTCTAATACGAATATATGACTTGGATTAAAATCATAAGACACCTCAATCCTGTACTGAGGTCACGCCCTTATAGTATAGGTATACAGATTATACTCCAATATAGCTCTGTAATCTGTTATATATTATAATGCCTATGTACTTACCATTAAATAGTAAATATATTATTTTGAAAAATTTACTTTTACAATTACAATATAACATCTAGGTAGAGACTTGGTTAGTTAAATACGTTATACATATTAGTTATTACTTATTACACAATATGATATATGTTAAGGTTAACAGTATTCCAATTAAAATTATTACCAACCCTTATATTGTATTAAGTATAATATAATATTTTAAATCTCAAAATGTATTTTTACATCTTTCAGCCTTGTTAAATTAAAATTCTATGTTTGAAAAACAATTTTTTTTTGGTTTCAAATTTTATTTTACTATATTATATACAAGATTTAATAGGGTTCGTTATTTTTGATTGTTTTGTATATAATAGGTTGTAGGTAGAATATAATAATAAACTATTTATGTCTCAATTTGAATTACAACAAGTTATGTAGAGAATTTAATCGAATTATCTGTATTTGACAAAAATAATAAATTTATATTTTTACTTCTAAAAGTATAAACAACACAATTTTTCCGAAAAGTTAAACTTATTTTCACTAAAATAATATAAAAATTAATACAATTTGTTTGAATTAGCAAAATAAATGTACATAATCATTATTTTTTTCGGAATAATCTAAAATTATTTAATATGAATTTTTTCAGGTGAATTAAATGATATTGCCTCATTGATCTCAACAATTTATTTATCTGCATACGCTATGTTAAATTTATGTACATTTCATGTAGCATATTTTAAACCTTTGGGTTGGAGACCTACATACAAGGTAGGTACCTCATCAATAAATAATACATACAATATACCTTCATGCATATACATTTTTTGATAAGATTTCTACAAGAAGTTATTATATAGCTCAACTATTGCAGATTAAAATTATGCAGAATAAACGGGATAGAAAGATAAATTATTGACATTATAACATAAGGTGGTTTATTGACTATGGAATAATTTGAGTATTAAATACAGCGATGACTGGTGAGGACAGATTTAATAATAAATGTTAGGTCGGATAGGAACATCGATAACGCTGATTCAATGTTCGGATTTTTTAAGTATCTAAACTTATTTGTTTAAGACCTAAAATAACAGAATCATGAATAGCCTGTTGAGTAGTATTATAAGGAGAGGCTCAGAAAATATTCCATTTATGGTTGTAAATAATTAAGGTTAAATACCTGCATTTATATTTTATAACAATAAATATTAATTAATTGTGTTTTAAGTTTTATAACAAATGGTTAAGTCTTGTTGGTGCTATTGTCTGCGTTGTAGTAATGATATCAGTTGATCAAATAATGTCAGCAATTGTTGGTTGTGCTATATGTATTTTGTACATACTTGCTAGTATAAAAAATAAAGGTTTGTTATATTGCTTGTGTAATGAACCTAACAAATAAACTAATCGATATTTCTATTAATACAATTTAATTTAAATAAAGAGATCAATTGGGGATCTTCTAAGCAAACACAACAAATAAAAACAGTAATAAGAAACGTGTACAAGGTCAATTCTATTCAATACCATATCAAAAACTATTTACCAAATATAATTGTGTTTTCTGGAAACCCTGAGTCAAGAAAAAAGTTAGTTTCTTTAGCTCATTTGATTACCAAAAACAATGGTGTACAAATGTGTGTCAATATTGAAAAGGTTAGATATAACGAACGATTATAAAATGTGTAATAGTTTTATGTTATATTAAAATTGTGAATATGTTTTATTTTTTGAAGATATCGCTCACACCGAGACAAAAGAAAATATGCCTTGATAAAGGAATTCGATGGTTAAGAAATTCTGGAATCAAATCACTATATGTTGTCATTGACAACATAGAATTGGATATTGCAACTCATATAATATATAGCTGTGGACATGGACAATTGAGACCAAATATAGCAATGATTGGATACAAGTCTGATTGGTTAAATTGCCCTTATCAAGATCTCCAGACTTATTTAAATATTTTCAAGTAGGTATAGGTAATTTAAAATACTTTATATTAAAATATTAAATAACTGACACATTTAATATATGTTATAATGCAAAATTCCCTAATTAGTGTGGCAAATATGAATAACATGTCGACAATCATGGTTCGTGTGTCATCAACTGAGAGTTATGATGATCAGAATTTATTAATTCAAGATTTTAAGCACTTGGACAAAAATGAAGACATTTTGTACAAAACGCAATCAAATCAAAATATTAGAAATCAACAAAAGTATAAATAACTAATATTATTATTTATTTTAAAATTGTATTAGTTATTTAGCTTTTTAGCTTTTTAAACACAAGTTCAGAACGCCTTATATATCCATTGTGTCCGTTTGTTAGTTACCAGTACATCAGGGGTGGACCGGCTAAGGTGGCGGGTGGGTGATCCCCGCCTGGGTCTGGCGAAAAATTGAACTGCTTGAATAAATTTGGCTCGATAGCTTACAAATATTTTATTATTAGCCCAAAATAATAATAATAATAATCGGGCCGAATTATCTGTGTCCCTGGGACCAAATTTTATTCCCCTGCAATACATCTAGTTACGAATGTAGACATTAAGGTATTTATATTTTATTATCTTTAGTTAGGAAGGTACTGTTCACAAATTATATATGGAATTATAATTTATTATGTTGTATATAAATACTTTTAGAAACAGGAAATTCAGCACGTTCGTATAGTGAGCTTTCCCAACTTATTTTTGACATTTTATATCCCTCGTGTATCAGTCTGTTTGTATGTCTATGACCATCCAATCGATACTGTGCGAAGAGGGGGCTGCACAATGAAGCCGGGCGGCGAATTTACCTGTATGTGTGTGCATAGGCGGCAGCTACACGTAAACCGACGCGCTTGTTGTCTTCGTATATGAAAAGTATTCCTCGAAGCTATATCGGTGGGGAGGAGGATGAGAGAGTGGACTGTATTTAAGATAAATGATAATAATATTGATTTTAAGGATAGATATAAATGAACATTAACAATTACGTTTTTTGGTATATGAAATAGTAAAGAATAATTTATTGAATGTTCTGCAAATGTAATAATTTAATTTCATAACTTACGACTAGGGTTAGTAGGAAATA
>NC_042496.1:700913-710818 GCF_005508785.2 Acyrthosiphon pisum | reverse complement strand
TTTTGAAATTTATAGATCGGTTTCAGTCCTGGCGACGCCCTGTATGTCTCCAATAATTTCAAACGTTTTTGAACAAAACTAATGAGAGTATCAAAATCCGGAATAGTGGATGGCAAATATCCGCTTCAAACAATTGACGGGTTTTCGGATCCAATACACGTGAACCCAGAAAAAACAACATAAAACCCGCGAGATCTTCGACTCCGAGTAATTTTAACGTACAGACATTTTCTTTAAAAATATTTAAAAACGTAGTCAGAGCTGGTACTGATTCTTGAGCGATAGGTTTGAAAGAGAAAAGCTTGTCCAAATGAGCAGTTGCGAGCAATCGTTTATTTTCAAATCGGTCGGTGAGCGCTGCCCACGCAACGTTATAATTCACCGTCGACAACGGAATAGATTTAATTACGGATAATGCAGAACCGGTCAGACTCTGTGACAACAACTGAAATTTGTGTATATTATCGACATTGGAATCTTCATGTACAAGAGATTTAAAACTATCACGGAACGCACACCAATTTGTTATGGACCCATCGAACGACGGCAATTCAATTTTCGGAAGCGTGCTAAACGATTGTTGAAACGGCACCGGTTGTATGGCCGCGGTTACTTCGGACGTTCGATCAACAATTTCGCGAATTTCGTCAACAACGGCTTCGACGGTATCCATTACGAGTGAATCGATCGATTCGTACTCATCGGAACGACCGACAACGACCAATGAATTAATAATAACATTTTGTTCAGCTTGAAAACGAGAGAAAAGACTATCTAAGCGTTTTACACTAGCGGATAATTGTTCACGTTTCGTGGTATCGCTCACAGATAGCCTCGCGATGTTCAAAATATCAGATATCGATTTTTGTGCGCGGTTTCGCGCGATTCGCCCGCATTCCAGCGCTTGCTCGGCCATTTCAGAATCAATTTTCTTAGTTTTCGGTGGCATTATCGACCGATGCTGGTGCGACGTGCTGACGTTAAAAACTAAAAATCAACTTAATACGAAGACCACGATTTTGTGAAGAATCCGGCCCGGAGGACCAAAAATGTGCGAAGAGGGGGCTGCACAATGAAGCCGGACGGCGAATTTACCTGTATGTGTGTGCATAGGCGGCAGCTACACGTAAACCGACGCGCTTGTTGTCTTCGTATATGAAAAGTATTCCTCGAAGCTATATCGGTGGGGAGGAGGATGAGAGAGTGGACTGTATTTAAGATAAATGATAATAATATTGATTTTAAGGATAGATATAAATGAACATTAACAATTACGTTTTTTTTGGTATATGAAATAGTAAAGAATAATTTATTGAATGTTCTGCAAATGTAATAATTTAATTCATAACTTAACGACTAGGGTTAGTAGGAAATATAAATTGTTGTGCACGATCACAATCCGATCGGAAAATAAATCAAATAATGTAAATAATAAAAATAATACACGGTTCGCGTGATGCGAATAATAAAACAACAACAATATAAATTGTGTACGACCTGATAATGCGTTGATAACGCCGATGATGCAGTGAAGTTGTGAGGGTGGTGTGATCGTCCCAGAACGGCGATCAGCTGACGGAGATGGAACCGGATCGCGACAGTACACCACACGTCGACTAGGGCAACGTCGGCCGGCAGGTCAACGAACCCATGAGCTGGCCGCGTAATTAAACGTCATGGTTGACGAATGTGTCGAAAACGGACGAAGCGTCGAAGCGGGTTCAAATGCTCGTACGACCGCGTAATATGATGGCTCGTCGTGTATGGACGTCGTTGTCGCGGCGTTTGTCAAACGGCGGACACCACGCGGGGACCACGGCGGATCGCACTGCGTACAACGGCGGGCGGGCAAAACGGTAGTTTTGGCGCAGACGGCCACAAAGAAATGAAATTCGTGTGTGTGCAGAATGACACAACACGAAACGGACATTAACACTATCCGGGCGGTGATTTTGGCGCAGACGGCCGCAAAAGTAAAAAAAACACAATTTTCGTTAAGTCGAAAAAGCCAAGATGGCTGGGCGACGCACGACGGACGAGAGACGACGGACTGCAAAGTCGATAACATAAACACGCGCGACAACGGCGAGATAAGTGTCGTATGAAGCGCGTGTGCTCGTGGTGGGAGATAGGGCGATAACGACGAACGGTCGACCGAAGTCCGCGAGACGTGTGACGGATCCGTACCCAACATTTTCTCCCCCCGTTGAAAGCCGTGGGCTTTCAAGGAACCATCAGAGAATTGACGTTGAGAAGCCAGGTCGCACACATAACAATAATTGCGGTTACAATAAATACATAAAAATAATACAAATATACAAATATACAAATATACAAATATACCAAAACATTTTAAAAGGAAGGATAGAGGAAGCACGAGTGGATGTCAAGAAAGCTTACTCATTGGTTGGCAGCTTGACCACTTTGACGACTGGTCGCTTAATCTCCCCATCTTGTGTCTTAATCGTGACTACGCGGACCGTCTCATCAGGACCTGGGTGGACCGCGGTGATGCGTCCCATACGCCACACGGACGGGGGTTGACTTGGAGCCTCAACAATCACGAGATCATCCACCTTGAGGCTGTCCTGGATGGCAGTCCATTTTTGACGACCTTGCAACGTATTCAGGTATTCCTGGGCCCAGCGTTTCCAGAATGATTGATGCAGCTGTCGAAGGAGCTGCCAACGTGTGAGCCGATTCATGGGGACCTCGGTGAAGTTCTCTTCCGGCACTGCTAGGAGAGGCTGTCCGATGAGGAAATGTCCGGGCGTCAGGGCGGTGAAATCTTGAGGGTCCGTCGAAACTGGAGTGAGTGGGCGTGAGTTGAGAATTCCCTCGATTCGAACACACAATGTCTCGAGTTCTTCATAGGTGAGCACCTGAGTGCCCATCACTCGTTTCAAGTGGAATTTTACACTTTTGATACCCGCCTCCCAGAGACCGCCAAAATGCGGTGCGGCTGGTGGGTTAAAATGCCAGTTACAAGCGACGCGCGCGGAAACTTGGGCTTGGACGTCCTTGTTACGAAACATACGTCTTAGTTGACGAGCGGCGCCAACATAGTTCGTGCCGCAATCAGAATACACATGTGTTGGTACACCTCGGCGTGCGATAAATCGGTCTAGGGCAGCGAGGAACGCTTCGGTCGTCAAATCGGAAACAATTTCAACGTGTATGGCTTTGGTGGCCATGCACACGAATAATGCTAGGTACACTTTAGTGGTTTTAGTGTTTCGTCTTTTACATTCTTTAATGAGGTAGGGTCCTCCATAATCCGTGCCGACACTAGAAAACGCGCGAACCGAATGAACGCGAGCTTCAGGGAGTATGCCCATACGAGGGGTTGGGTGTAGAGCTTTGTGGCGGGAGCACATGACGCACTTAAAAATTATACGACGAACGGCCTCTCGACAAGATATAACCCAAAACTCCTGACGTAGCATACCGATTATAAGCTTCGGCCCTGCATGTAAGAATCTCCGGTGTAATGCTGTGATGATCAGCGAAGTGACATGCGAGTCTTTCGGAAGTAGATATGGGTGTTTCGCATCATCAGACAACATTGATCGCTGCAGTCAGCCGCCTACGCGAATTAAGCCAGTATGATCCAGAAAAGGAGCTAACTGAGCCATAGTCGGAGGGGTCACTATGTAGTTGTGTTTGACCAGTTGTTTAAGGAGTTCTTGAAAGTGCGTACGTTGAGTAACACGAACGGCCAGTCGTATGGCACGCTGCACTTCATCCTGTGTGAGAGCGTCGGCGTTGGTTGGGCGCTTGACAATTGCACGGTCTATAAAGCGCAACGCATATGCTAATGCCCGTTGAAGGCGAGACCACGACGAAAATCTAAGTAAAAAGTTATCAAAATTCGGTACTTCTCGTACTACTAACACGCACGCGGACGCAGTCTTCACCTCAGGTAAGTGGTGTGGATTGAGGGATTGAACGAGTGGCCCTGGCCAACTTTCCTCAGGAAAATGTAAGAACGGTGGACCCTTCCAATGCAGGCTACAAGCTACGAGGTCGTCAGGCACTAATCCACGTGAAGAAGGATCGGCAGGGTTATCCATGGTAGGCACATGAGACCAGGTGCAATCTGGAAGTAGGGAATGGATCTTGGCTACTCGGTTGGTAACAAAAACCTTAAAAAACTTTTGATCGGTAGTAAGCCACGACAACACTACAGACGAATCTGTCCAAGCACGTACCTGTGCAACTGGAACAACAAAAGAGATTTTCAGGTAGAGCCGATGTAACAATTGGGCCAATAAGAGGGCTGCGCACAGCTCTAATCTAGGTATGGTGAGAGACTCGTCCTTTTCACTTCCTTTCAAGGGAGCGACCTTGGTCTTGCACGTCACAAGGGATATGGACACCTTGTCCGTCATATCGACAACGCGGAGATACACTGTCGCAGCATAGCCCTTTTGCGACGCGTCGGCAAACCCCAATAATTGGACATCCTGAAATCCTCTGGTGTCAATATGGCGAGCGATTTCTATATTGCCTAACGAGGGCAACTCTGACAAGAAATGACGCCACGCGGTGCGTAGGTGTAAAGGCAGCGGAGTGTCCCACTCTAATTGTGCCTGCCAAAGTTGCTGCATAAAAGATTTTGCCCACAACAACATCGGACCGAGGGCACCAATGGGGTCGAACAATCTGGCAATGGCAGACAATACCCCTCGCTTCGTATTGGGCGTGTCTTCAACGTGCGTGTGGTATCCGAAAACATCGATAGCGGGATTCCAATGTAGGCCGAGTACCTTCAATGATGGCTCATCCTTAGGTTCAAAAGAAGGACAATTAGCGCGATCTTCAGGCGGAATCGAGTCCAAAATTCTGGAACTATTGCTGCACCACTTTTTCAAGCTACAACCAGCTGATCGAAGTAGTCCTATGGTATGGTTTTGCACCTGAACTAACTCCGCTTCGGTGTTCCGTCCTACCACAATGTCATCGACGTAGGTATAATTGGTTAAGACGCCCTTGGCGGCGGAAAATAATGGTTCCGAGCATGCGTCCAAAGCGTGTAAGACACGTATGGCCAAGAATGGAGCGGAACTCAAACCATATGTCACTGTCAATAACTCATACTCCTGGATCTCCTGTTCCGGGGAATGTCGCCAAAGGATGTGTTGGAACACGCAGTCTTCTTCACGGACCCTGATCTGGCGGTACATTTTGACAATGTCGGCAACGAAAATATATTTGTATAATCGACATGTGAGTAAGAGTTCACTCAAGTCATTTTGTAATTTCGGCCCAACACAAAGAGTATCATTGAGAGAGACCCCTGACGATGACTTCGCCGAAGCGTCGAAAACGACCCGTAATTTGGATGTATCGCCGTCCCGCTTCACTACCGCGTGGTGAGGTATATAATACTTGCCAGGTCGAGTAGCGACCTTCATGTGTCCTAACGATAGGTAATCATTCATGAAGGATCGATACGACTCGTACAATTGTTTGTCCTTTTGGAGGCGAAGCTCTAAGTTCAGAAGACGCTTCAAGGCTAAGGACCGTGATTCTCCGAGTTGACATGATGACGAACTAATTCCGGACTTTGAAGTAGATATCTGAGTTCCATCGTCATTTGTGAAAACGTGATGTCGAAACGGTAAGGCGACACGAAAACGCCCATCTGCATCTCGTGATGTAGATTTGGTGAACCACCTCTCACACAGCTCATCTTCCGTGGTAGGAACTGCGGGAGCAACGGGTTCTTCAATTGACCAAAAACGATGTAGTAGAGAGTCTATCGACGGACTAGATGTAAGCAGCAAAGATATACGCGGGGTGGAAGCTTTACCAAGAGGGTTCACTAATCCCATTATAATCCATCCCAGATGGCTGTCCATGGCTGAAGGGAAACCGGCAGTGTGTTTTACCATCGACTCAGAACGGATAAGAAACGGATATAAATCACCTCCAAGTAACATGTCGATCTGAGACGGAGTGTCGAACTGGGGATCGGCCAATATTAAATGTTGGTATCGTGTGCGTACCGCTGGCGGCAGTGGCGTAGACGGTAGAATAGACGTTAATTTGGGCAGTATTATTAACTCATGGCAATTGAATTTTGGACTTGAAGTATGGTGTGGTATAAACGAACAAGATGTGCTACCTCTCACTTGGGTCACCGGACTTTGAGACAAACCAACTATTTCACTTTCGCATTTACGTCGTGACAGACCAATGCGAGCTACGCAATCCGTAGTAATTGCCGATATCTGAGAACCACTGTCCAATAATACACGCACAGAATGATAATTGCCACGCGCATCTAGAACTCGAACAACGGCTGTACCCAATAACACCGTACTACCGGACGCTGACATGCCCGAAAATTTAGTATTGGCACTTCCGCCCTCCTCACCGTTGATTGGAGCGTGTTCCTGATTGGTGGTGGTCGAAGGTTCTGAGACTGATTGATAATGTAACAAAGAATGATGACGTTGCTGACATTTCCCACACAGGTATTTGGATCTACATGTGTCCACCATGTGTGTTGAACTCATACACGAAAAACACAGTTTATTTTCTTTGACGTATTCCCGACGTTGTGATACGGAATATGTTTTAAATTCCGGACAATGATACAGAAAATGTTCACCACGATTACAAATAGTGCAATGTTTAGGTTTGTTCAATTTTGACGAAGACGACGACAGGCCTTTATTCTTATGAATAGGATTACTCGCGGCGGTAAGTGCTAACTTCGATGCTATAGGTTTTTGAAATTTATTAGATCGGTTTTCAGTCTTGGCGACGCCCTGTATGTTCTCCAATATTTTCAAACGTTTTTGAACAAAACTAATGAGAGTATCAAAATCCGGAATAGTGGATTGGCAAATATCCGCTTCAAACAATTGACGGGTTTTCGGATCCAATACACGTGAACCCAGAAAAAACAACATAAAACCCGCGAGATCTTCGACTCCGAGTAATTTTAACGTACAGACATTTTCTTTAAAAATATTTAAAAACGTAGTCAGAGCTGGTACTGATTCTTGAGCGATAGGTTTGAAAGAGAAAAGCTTGTCCAAATGAGCAGTTGCGAGCAATCGTTTATTTTCAAATCGGTCGGTGAGCGCTGCCCACGCAACGTTATAATTCACCGCCGACAACGGAATAGATTTAATTACGGATAATGCAGAACCGGTCAGACTCTGTGACAACAACTGAAATTTGTGTATATTATCGACATTGGAATCTTCATGTACAAGAGATTTAAAACTATCACGGAACGCACACCAATTTGTTATGGACCCATCGAACGACGGCAATTCAATTTTCGGAAGCGTGCTAAACGATTGTCGAAACGGCACCGGTTGTATGGCCGCGGTTACTTCGGACGTTCGATCAACAATTTCGCGAATTTCGTCAACAACGGCTTCGACGGTATCCATTACGAGTGAATCGATCGATTCGTACTCATCGGAACGACCGACAACGACCAATGAATTAATAATAACATTTTGTTCAGCTTGAAAACGAGAGAAAAGACTATCTAAGCGTTTTACACTAGCGGATAATTGTTCACGTTTCGCGGTATCGCTCACAGATAGTCTCGCGATGTTCAAAATATCAGATATCGATTTTTGTGCGCGGTTTCGCGCGATTCGCCCGCATTCCAGCGCTTGCTCGGCCATTTCAGAATCAATTTTCTTAGTTTTCGGTGGCATTATCGACCGATGCTGGTGCGACGTGCTGACGTTAAAAACTAAAAATCAACTTAATACGAAGACCACGATTTTGTGAAGAATCCGGCCCGGAGGACCAAAAATGTGCGAAGAGGGGGCTGCACAATGAAGCCGGGCGGCGAATTTACCTGTATGTGTGTGCATAGGCGGCAGCTACACGTAAACCGACGCGCTTGTTGTCTTCGTATATGAAAAGTATTCCTCGAAGCTATATCGGTGGGGAGGAGGATGAGAGAGTGGACTGTATTTAAGATAAATGATAATAATATTGATTTTAAGGATAGATATAAATGAACATTAACAATTACGTTTTTTGGTATATGAAATAGTAAAGAATAATTTATTGAATGTTCTGCAAATGTAATAATTTAATTCATAACTTAACGACTAGGGTTAGTAGGAAATATAAATTGTTGTGCACGATCACAATCCGATCGGAAAATAAATCAAATAATGTAAATAATAAAAATAATACACGGTTCGCGTGATGCGAATAATAAAACAACAACAATATAAATTGTGTACGACCTGATAATGCGTTGATAACGCCGATGATGCAGTGAAGTTGTGAGGGTGGTGTGATCGTCCCAGAACGGCGATCAGCTGACGGAGATGGAACCGGATCGCGACAGTACACCACACGTCGACTAGGGCAACGTCGGCCGGCAGGTCAACGAACCCATGAGCTGGCCGCGTAATTAAACGTCATGGTTGACGAATGTGTCGAAAACGGACGAAGCGTCGAAGCGGGTTCAAATGCTCGTACGGCCGCGTAATATGATGGCTCGTCGTGTATGGACGTCGTTGTCGCGGCGTTTGTCAAACGGCGGACACCACGCGGGGACCACGGCGGATCGCACTGCGTACAACGGCGGGCGGGCAAAACGGTAGTTTTGGCGCAGACGGCCACAAAGAAATGAAATTCGTGTGTGTGCAGAATGACACAACACGAAACGGACATTAACACTATCCGGGCGGTGATTTTGGCGCAGACGGCCGCAAAAGTAAAAAAACACAATTTTCGTTAAGTCGAAAAAGCCAAGATGGCTGGGCGACGCACGACGGACGAGAGACGACGGACTGCAAAGTCGATAACATAAACACGCGCGACAACGGCGAGATAAGTGTCGTATGAAGCGCGTGTGCTCGTGGTGGGAGATAGGGCGATAACGACGAACGGTCGACCGAAGTCCGCGAGACGTGTGACGGATCCGTACCCAACATTTTCTCCCCCCGTTGAAAGCCGTGGGCTTTCAAGGAACCATCAGAGAATTGACGTTGAGAAGCCAGGTCGCACACATAACAATAATTGCGGTTACAATAAATACATAAAAATACATAAAAATAATACAAATATACAAATATACAAATATACCAAAACATTTTAAAAGGAAGGATAGAGGAAGCACGAGTGGATGTCAAGAAAGCTTACTCATTGGTTGGCAGCTTGACCACTTTGACGACTGGTCGCTTAATCTCCCCATCTTGTGTCTTAATCGTGACTACCCGGACCGTCTCATCAGGACCTGGGTGGACCGCGGTGATGCGTCCCATACGCCACACGGACGGGGGTTGACTTGGAGCCTCAACAATCACGAGATCATCCACCTTGAGGCTGTCCTGGATGGCAGTCCATTTTTGACGACCTTGCAACGTATTCAGGTATTCTTGGGCCCAGCGTTTCCAGAATGATTGATGCAGCTGTCGAAGGAGCTGCCAACGTGTGAGCCGATTCATGGGAACCTCGGTGAAGTTCTCTTCCGGCACTGCTAGGAGAGGCTGTCCGATGAGGAAATGTCCGGGCGTCAGGGCGGTGAAATCTTGAGGGTCCGTCGAAACTGGAGTGAGTGGGCGTGAGTTGAGAATTCCCTCGATTCGAACACACAATGTCTCGAGTTCTTCATAGGTGAGCACCTGAGTGCCCATCACTCGTTTCAAGTGGAATTTTACACTTTTGATACCCGCCTCCCAGAGACCGCCAAAATGCGGTGCGGCTGGTGGGTTAAAATGCCAGTTACAAGCGACGCGCGCGGAAACTTGGGCTTGGACGTCCTTGTTACGAAACATACGTCTTAGTTGACGAGCGGCGCCAACATAGTTCGTGCCGCAATCAGAATACACATGTGTTGGTACACCTCGGCGTGCGATAAATCGATCTAGGGCAGCGAGGAACGCTTCGGTCGTCAAATCGGAAAC
>NC_042496.1:687972-700863 GCF_005508785.2 Acyrthosiphon pisum | reverse complement strand
AGTTAAAAATCAGACTAATGCGTGTAACAGAATGACTTGACCTAATCGATATTAGCAAATATAATATGTATATAGCGAGATAAGTGTCGTATGAAGCGCGTGTGCTCGTGGTGGGAGATAGGGCGATAACGACGAACGGTCGACCGAAGTCCGCGAGACGTGTGACGGATCCGTACCCAACAGATACGTTGCCGTGGTTATACCAATATCAATATTTACAATTTATTTATTATTAAAATTGGTAACTCTAAAAACGTAAAATATATTCAACTAATGGTAAAAATTATAATTAACATGTCATAGATTTAATAAAAAAAAAATGAAGTGTTTGTTTTTGAAGAAAGGCTAATTAAAAAAATCATCCTTGATACATTATTTTTAAAAAATACCAAAATATGAGTAGGTATACTTTCATAAAACATTTTTAAATTGTCCTGTAAATTATAAACAAATAAAGATATTTAATTTATTTAAGTATCTATGCATAATAACGTATACAATTAGACATATAGTGGCTTGGTGGCTGAATTCAGTCACAAAACGTGTTCTGAATGCAAGCACCGGCAGGCGTCACTAGTTCCCTGATGGGTCACCAGTGACTGCTCGGGTTTTTAGTGAAAAATCCTTGCCACACATTCACACACGTGTTCCAATCGAACCATACCCCTACAAACAGCTAATGGCCATAGTTCCCAGACTTAAAGATCAATTAAAAAAAAAAAAATTAACAGAGGTATTTATTTTTTATTGTTTAAAATATGTTTTAATTTAACACGATTGGTGAAATTTCCAAACTTATTAATTATAGCATGATTAGTATGTAATATAGGAAAATAATTTCAGGGTGGCTGATTGCTTTGTAAGAATAAAAAACAAAGAATTTTCCTTCGAGAAGAAGAAACAATATCATGGGACAGTAGATGTTTGGTGGTTGTACAACGATGGAGGTTGGTATATATTAAATAAGTACTTCTGTTCAAAGTAAATTATCTTATATATATAATATCTTATATAACTTATTAGAAATAATAAACTTGTTTTCAAATGTATTTAGGTTTATCTTTAATCATTGCATATGTATTGAAACATAGTAATACGTGGAAGAATTGTAAATTTCGAATTTTTGGAGTAACAAACAGATTTGAGTGTTTGTCCGAAGAAAAACACAAGTAAAAACTAAAGTTTTATGAAAAATGTATTACTTTAAAAATATCAAATTAGTAATTATTATTTATTATAGAAGGTATTATTATAATATGCTAGCTCGAGCTCCAATAGAGATAATATGTTATTTTTATAATACATATTATTTATTGTATTGTAGTTTTTCAATAGTTTATAATTACATTTTTTAATTTATGTAAATGTAAACAATCTGTAAGTTTATAATTTATAATTAACATCAGAGGCACAAGGAGAATGGATAAGGGATCAAAACTCACCCCCTCCCACGAAATGTCTTCCCTCATGAAAATGTATTTTTACAAAATTACCCTCTCCTCTATAGTGTCAGTAGTATGTAATTTCTGGAAAATTATTGTCAACACTACCTCCTCCGAAAAGAAAACCAATGTGTACCACTGAGATAAGCATAATAATATACAATTTTCCGTTATACCTAATGGCTAATGTGATATAACTTGATAGGATTGATTAAAAAAAGGCAACCTCCCATATTATAGCGACACTTTATAAACTGTGACTTGTATAGATAACATTTCTAATCTCTGCCTACTTTCTATCAAGTTTTCTAGGACAACTTTCTGGAATAGTGTCGGTGCCAAGATTCAAGACTGGATATTGTATGATGATTTCATTTTTCCTACATTTATTTTACATTTATGAATCATAAACAATGACTAAACAATTGTTTTGAAATATTTAACTTATTTGCAAATCTATAAGACTAGAGTAGTCATTTTTTACACTTTTATAGGGGCCTGTCGGGTTTTTCACAAATGGGTTAAACTTTTATAGGACTGTTATAATATTACTCGTGATAGTTAATATAAATTTGTTTAAACAACTTAACTCTTAAGATATACATTATTTTTAATATATAAATTTAATATATTATTCTTTCAAAGTAATAACAATGCAAGATGTTTTGGAAAATTATCCACTTTAGTTAAACCACCTAAAAAGTCAAAAAAAAAAAATAAATAATAATATTAAATTGAACACGACTTCTTGTGATATAATAAAGTATATCATATAGATTATAGACTATTTGTCTATTTTCCATAAGTAGTTATATATAAAGCCAACAACAAAATATTAAAATATAAATACAAATTTTTTTTACAGATTAAAACAATTGTTAGCACTGTATCGAATTGATTTCGACTACATGGATATCATTTTAGCAAACACCACTGGCCCTACAACAATGACATATTTTAATTCTTTATTAGAACGCGCGGCTTCCAAAGGTAACAGTGTGTGTTAATTATCTGTACAAAAACTACTTTTTACAAGAACTTGAATTTATTTTCCAGAGAATCAATTTGATGATTGCAGCTCTCATACAGAACATATTGCTGAAACGTTGTTTTTGAGAGACTTAATTGAATTGCATTCATATAATTCCGATCTTATCATCTTGTGAGTATAGTAAAGTTTATTTTTATGTGAAAGATTGATTTTAAATAAAACATTTTTAGAACGACTCCAAAGAATAACGAGGAAATCAATATATTATTCATGTGTTGGATAGAAACGATTTCTAGAGGGTTACCGCCGTGTATTATAATCAATGGGAGTACAGAGCCAGTTCTTACTGTCAATGCTTAAGCCAGAAAATAT
The DNA here is from genome assembly GCF_005508785.2 of Acyrthosiphon pisum. Taxonomy (NCBI): domain Eukaryota; kingdom Metazoa; phylum Arthropoda; class Insecta; order Hemiptera; family Aphididae; genus Acyrthosiphon; species Acyrthosiphon pisum. Next base: position 698,058 of record NC_042496.1, on the reverse strand, counting down.
ATATAATACGCATACATTGTACTTTATTTATGTATACATTCACGCACTCTTGAATTTCCTTTCAAATTAATGTAGGTAGGAAGTTATTTTTTTTCTTGGATCTAGATTGAACTGAGAACATAAAGTTTCCAATCTCTGATTTCAAACGCAAAAAAAATTTGTAATTGGTATTTTTACTATTTTACCTATTACTTAAATAGACATGATTTCTTAAACTCGAAAAAATACTGTAAGATTTGCATTTCTCTGAAACGACTAAATCGAAAATATTAAAAATTAAACATCGCAGAGAAGTTTAATGTGCACCAGACCTCAAATATTTAACCTAACCCTGTCTATAGAACTTTAGTAGACCAACGCTTCGGGCTTCCCAATACACCTGCAAGAAATTAACATTTTATATAAAGTAATTATATTCACAAATATTGTTCCACATAACCAGTTATTTCACTTATCTACACATAAAACATTTTATTCTGATTACCATTACGGAATTCTATATTTTAATACTAAAAATGAGTGAGTAAACTTAATATGTTTTTTACAAACTTACAAAAATTAACATATTTTATACTCGTATACTTGTTTAGCAACAATTCTACCTATGCAATTTCGTAACTTATTAATAATATCAAAACATATCACTTCTTATTCAATATCAATTAGTTTTTTACTATTTATTAATTCATTTAATAACAATAAGAATACCTACCTACCTACACCTAACTATTTTTTTAAGATCTTATATTTTGTTCTTTTTTATGATAGAACCTTTACTTTTTAGAGATCTCAAGTGACGATTTAGAAGCACCGTTAAATATGTTTATCTATTATATCATTATCTTATTCATTCATTTTATTGCTTCAATTAGGTATATTGTAATTTATAAACTTCCATATTATTATTATATTTTTCTATGTACTACTAATAAAATCTTAACAATTTAATTTAATTTATTTGCATTAAAATATACAGAGTGCCCCGTGAGGATATACCCATTAGCCGTAGAGGAGGACTCGCCGCCCGGACAAAAAATGATTTTTTTCTGTTTTACCTATCAACTAAAAAAAATATTAAAAATCATGAGATTAATGAAAATAAAATGTCGAAAAGTCAAAATATTTACAAAAATAAACTCTATAATACTTATGGCTATCTTCAATTGTTTCAAAAATAAAAAAATAACTTTTAACTTTTAACTTTATTACCAAAAAAATAATTTAACTAAAAATTAAATATATATAGTCCTTGTCTCAGTGACTAATAAAAAAAACAGATTTTTGATATATTTATTATCTCAGGAGATATCGCAATGGGTAAATCCTCACTTACCAGACTCCCTATAATATATAATACTTACATTTTTTTTACTCATATTGTGATGAAATACAATAGGTATATTGAATATGTCTTTTTTTTTACTCATTTTATAAAAATAAAAACCAATTTTAATGGCTCTGTTGTTAAATTATTAATAATAATGTTAAGTGTTCAGAGTTCAAATTGGTAAAACACATTTTAACAGTTTGATTAGCGATTTCACACAATGTTGACAAACCAGGAAGATCCAAGTGCTTCAGTGACTTTACCACCATTAGTGATGGCGTTTACAAAATTGAAAGTAATTATAGGCTTGTCTGTCGCTTGTGAGTGTTTGTTTTCAACGACTGTAGTAAAATAACAATTAAACGATATCATATAATGGTATAGTACACTCCTCCACATCCCTATCCTAGTTGATGCTTCTGTTGAAAAAATAGAGTTATTATTAATTATTAGTTATTTGGATAAGTTATACAGTTTGTGCATTGTATGCTTGTTTTCAAATATTATTCATATTCCCATTCCTTCTTTCACATTTATAATATGTAACGATACATCACCTTGTACTCCTCAAATATCTATTAGTTATATAAATGGTACTGCCCGCCCCCACTAGCGATCGCGTGCGCATATTTTGCAACGGTTCGCATAAAATATACAACTAACTCACCGGCACAAATCTGATGCTGCGACACATCGTAAACGTTTACTAACTCCAAACCGAATAGGTTGTTTATCATCACAAGAAATAATACGAAAAGCAAAAACCGCGAGAAAAGACGAAATGTCTATAAGCGTATAGTCACTGCATTGGCTCGATCACGGTCGAATAACATAATTACGATCCGATCGCAGTGAAACAACTTGAGCCGCCAGGAGAGAGCTGATCTAACGGTGCAGGATATACGTATAAACGAAAAATGGACGTATCTTACCCTCTGGAAGAACAGCTGAACTCCTGAACGTCTTCCACTTTTCCAGTAACCCATCTACACCGTCAATTCATCGTCCGTGTGTGCTTGCCGTCCATCATTGTCCACCCTCCGTGCCAGTCAATCATCGCTACCGGATCAACAGCATCGTCGAACTGTTGTACAACTGAAGGAAGTGAATCTGCGAGTGCGGGCTACGTTAACACGAAAAGTGAACGTATCTTATTTATTTATTTATTATTTATAAGGTTTACCCTCTGGTTAGGTTATACCCTCTGGTAACAGTGGACGTATCTTACCCTTTAGCGGAATTGCTATACTCCAGGTGGCTCGCTGTACGGCTGACGGCTCTCGATAATACGAACCATAATTTCAACGATAAAGTGATCACATAGTATATTGTGCATTTACGTGAACACTATTGTTATCTAGATCAGTGGTTCCCAATTGGTGGTCCGCGGATCCCCGGGGGTCATGTGTTGAAGTTAGGAAATCCACGGTTGTGTAGTACTGTAGTGATTTTTCATTTTTATTTTATTTTAGTGAAATTTTAGTAAAATTTTAGTTAAATTTTAACTCGAATATCACGAAAAAGGTAGATAATCAATTTATTCAAATTTTAAATTAAGTGTTTACAAAAAAGGGGTCCCCGGACCAATTTAAGTTTTAGCTAGGACTGCTAGGAGTCCGTGGCTTCATACTAATTTGGAACCACTGATCTAGATAAAATTGCATAATTGAATCATAAAACTCCTATAGTCCTATTCTATATTTTTGAATGATTATTGTCACGTCGTCGAGTAGTTTATCATTAATTGATGATTTTAATGCAGCGTACGCGTATTATAACACGTGTTATACTGTAACATTGTTTTTTCTTTTGGTCAACGTTTCTAACTACCTATTATCGTACTATTTTCTATCGTAAAGTGGAAAAAAAGTTTAACTGTTTACTGTTAAACAAAAACGCAAATACTTTTTTTAAATTAAGTAAAATACGATGAATTAATTTTAAAAGTGAAAATTAAAACAACAAAAAATATTTCAGATATCAGATGATTACAAATTAATTAAAAATACGATGTTGTAAACATAGTTTTCAATCAAAGATTGAAAAGTTAGTAGATTGACTAATATACACTATATACTAATTATATAATAATTGTTATAGGCATTCATTGAATTATATTTTGTCTTTGGTCTGTGTGGCTGTTTGTTTTTCAGTAAAACCTTAAAAATATAATACAAGGTGCCTAATAATTTTTTTACAATAGCAGTTGGAAAATATTAAAAATACATAGGCATTTTTTATATGCATTTAGAGCTCAACATTTGACAACATTAATAATTAAATTAAAAATATACAAACTATTTTGTAGTTAAAAATGTATAAAATGTTCAACATTTATGGCTAAGAATTTAAAATTTAAAACGAGGTTGCACGTAAATAGTGGTTTCTGTAACCAAAAAATATACAATATATAATAACCGTTAAACATTTAAAATCATATTTGAAACCAGTCGCATCCTTCACTTGGGACTAACTTAATTATTCTTTAAATATTGTAATACTGTTCTATTGGGTGTATTATAACTTTTTTTTATAGTGTTTTAATTTTTAATTTGTATTACTTATATTTTTAATGATTGATCTATTATTATTTTTTGACTTCCAACTGTTCCCCGCACTACCCTATATTAATTATGTTGTACGCAAATAACTCATTATTTCGAAAACTTAACGTTTTTGAAAATGTTAATATAATTTAAGTTAAGTAAGTTAAATTACAGTTAAGTATGAATGTATGACTTATGTAAAACTTTAAGGGTTTTTGAAATAACAAGGCTCTACGTTATAAAATCAATTTATGTAACTTGTACGCCATAGAGTATACCTACCTAATAGATACAACGTGTCTGCTTGTTATACAGGTATATAAACGAGACACGCTTAACGAGTCTGAGCAAGAAATGCTTATAAAATAATATTATTGTAAATAATTATTCTTATATAATATTATATCAAATTTTTGTCCGGAGGTTCCATAGAAAGAACTATTATTTTTTTTTTTTTATTAGCTTTTTGTAATATAAATACGTTTAAACCATTTTTGTCTTGTGAATTATTTTAGTAGAAATATCTAATATTTAAGTTAATTAAGATAAACAGAATCAAATATTTTAAATAAATATTTTTGTTGTGAATTCAATAATAAATGTTACATCAAAGTAGGATTTAATGATTTATTCGTATACCTATTAATTGTTTGTGAAATTGTTTAAAAACGTAATTATTTTATTATAACGGTAGTGACATACCTGTTGCACCTCATTTGTAGTAAAATAAAAATACGGAAAGATTAATAAAGTAAAATAAACTAGTAAAAATATGAAGTGTATAAGTAAGTACGGGTTAGAATATTTTGTAATGGATATAGTGGGGAAATACTTATAAGATACGGTGCTTACAGGTGGCCGATGACCCGTCTGAATATGGCGATAGAGAACTGCAGTAGAACTTCGGAGAAGAGACCCTTTAACGATCCCTGCTGCTAATAAACTGTTTAATATCTTAGTGAATTAGTGGCGTGTTTATACGATATATGATGCGAGACACTATGCATATGTGTTTACGTGTTCTGGTGTCATTTAAGGTTGATTAATGTTTTTATTTCATTGGCTTAAAGGGTCTATGACGTATGTATATGATAATTCTACCACTTTATTAAATTCTAATGTATCTGTATCTGTATCTAATGTGTGCATAAAAAATTTAATATGAAATATGTTAATTCACTCAACTGAGTATGTAGTTGTATTTGTTCGATGCTTGAAGTCACTGTGACGAATATATATTTATATATTACGTGATTTAATTTATGTATTTGATACTTTGTATATTAAGAGATATTTTGATATGTTCTATGTATGGTATTGCAAATATGATTGGAACACCAATTATATGCATTTGTTAGCTATGGTTTGAGACGTGATTTTTATCATAAGCTCTTAAAAGTCCATACTTTCGTAGCATTCGTACATACAGCTAGACAACCGAAAACTACCAACCAAATGTAATTTCAGTTAGTGAGCACTTAAATCATTATCTATATTCTAAAATCTAATAATAGATGATTATACTAATGATCTAATAACAGAAATGAAATGGTATAATAATACTTTGACTATACCTACTAGATATATTGCGATAATATTCAATAAACTTTATATTCTATGATTAAGTATAGGTATAAGGAGTGAGGTGCATAATATTAAATTTGGTGGACATAAATATAATAGACACATTAATTTAGTTAATATAGCAAGATAAATAATTAAATGATCAAAATACAGGTTGATCAAATGGCTCAATATACATCATGTGTGAACGCATTCGCTTGAATGGTAAAAATATTGTCGAAGTGCATACTGGCGTAGACGATATGTTTTGGAAATTTTTACTAAGAGATTAGCTTGCGTGTCGATTTTGTCTGATCCTTATATACCTATTATATGGCGTTTTTTGTGTAATCCCTTTCTCGTTAGTGCATATCGGTTAAACGTAACGTTAAGGTATCACAATACATTTATGATTTTATATTCTACGGTGCAACGTAAGCACTGCTGGTAAAGCAACAAATTTTGTTTCGTCTTGTAGAGCGTCCGATCGAACTTGGCGAGGGTGAGATATGGCTTTTTTTTCATGTGTTGCATACTTGCATGTGTATTGTGTGTGTATAATGAATGTATTATGTATGTATATAATACGTATATACCATCATCTCACATCATGTATGGTTCAAGTATAATTAATTATCTTTATTTTTTACTTAAGTACACTATGAAAATATTATATTTTATATTACACAATAACTATTTTAAATTTTATGCCCAGTTCGTAATTAATCATAATTATTATAGCCTCCAGAGACATGTGCCTAGTCATATATTTCATTTTTTTTATCTGTTTTGAAGATCTTGTCGTGAACTTGTACAGTATAATATTATTATTCACAATGTTTTTGTATAAAATATTTAACTAATTAAAACAATGACTCAATTCCTATATATTATATAAAGCTACACTTTCTGATGCATCAGTTATAATTTTGAAAGCTTAAAAACATGTCAGAACATGAAAAAATTAAAAACAAAAGTGGTCCGTGGATTGATCAGGTAAGTTACCTACTTATATTAAAACAACTATAATATAGTAATATTATAATATTATAATATTTTTTATTTTATTGATTTTTGTAACTGTGCACTAGAAATTATTTTTCTTATATGTAGTACTGGATATTCCAACATGTTTAATTAAACTTAAAACTATTATTTGTTTGTAATCTGACAACTGGATAAATCTTGAATGTTTGCAATAGCCCAGGAGCTATTGAAGGTTTACCTCACCCATTTTAGCTTCCTAGAAATTTTTATAGCAAATATAATCGGGCCTGCTGAATACTATAGAAAAATCAACTGATTCGTAGATCTTTGGGGAGGGGGTGTCTCAAAAGTCAACTGACTTTAGCGCCTCAGCCACTAGCACCAAATAGTTTCAAATAATTAAATGATGTCATAAAAAAATCAGCTGATAAAAATTCAGATTTTAACATATAAAAAACAATTATAAATTTTATAAAGTAAACAATTTTATTATTTTATAATGTTGTATACAATTTTAATTAATTTCTACATTTTTTTACATGTTAGAATCTGAATTTTTATCAGCTCATTTTTTTTTTTGACATCATTCAATTATTTCAAATCATTTGGTGTTGGATGACTGAGGCGCTAAAGTAAATTGATTTTTGAGACACCCCTTCCCCCCTCCGAGAAGGTAACCGAATTAGCTGATTCCTCTATCGTATTCAGCAGGCTCGATTCTATGAACTAAACAAATTTCAAGGAAGCTAAAATGGGTAACATGAAACCGTCAATAGCTCCCTGTCTAGATATAAGAATATTTTAAAAAACTTCTTCTTTAGAAAGATTTATTATATGGATTTATTTTTATTTTTAAGTTCTACCTATTTATATAAATCTATCACTAGGTGGCTTCTTCCCTCACGTTTTTTGTGTAAATAAATTATAATACAATATTGGTATGCCAAAGATTGCTAGCAGATTGTATATCAATTTTAAAAATAAAAAGCCAGTGTCCCTCTGCTGTACAGTAGGTTAAAAATGGGTCACTATAATGTATGGTGTTAAATTTGAGTTCAATGATAAAACATCATTGTATACGATTATCAATTCTGAATGTGTCAGCCTAGGATATTATTTTATTTATATTGTTATCAATTATTATTAATACAGTAGCCATAAAGTTGAATTAATATTATTTGCATATTATCATATTTCAATATTTGTTTTTAATTATATACCTACTTGGCTACTTGACTACTTGAGAAGTTTCAAGTACCCACGAATAGTATTTTTAAATTACAACAAAATAACAAAAATCGTTATTCTTGGTTATTTAATATGTAATTTCGTCCAAATTTGAACTTATACCAACTATATAAAACTGAGGTTATATATTTTTAAGATTTTTTGGTTACAGATTTAACTACTTACGTGGTATCTTGTTTTAAATTTTTAATCCTTAGCTGTAAAAGTTGAAAATTTTATACATTTTTAACTACTAAATAATTTGTAATTTTTCAATTTGATAAATTACGTCAACGTTTGAATTTTAAATGCGAAAAAAAATGTGCTTATGTATTTTTAATATTTTCAACCATTGTTGAAACAATATATGTATATCAGAGGCCTTATACCTAAATATTGATGAAACTTATAAGGAATCTTACATTACATTTTCCAACTATTTTACTTCCTCAATAAAAAAGTTTTAATCGAGGATAAATTAGAAAAAAATTACAAAATTCAATAAAATGTTCCAAGGCTTTAACTATAGCTTTAAAAAGAGTCAAAATATTTCGAAAATGTCACCTAACCATTCATGGAAAAAGGTAATATAAATATTGCAATGGTCTGTGGTTATTAGTTTTTGAGTAACCCCAAAAAAATTTGGTCTTGTGTAATAATTACCATTTTACTGCTATCTAAAGCTACTTGGAATTTTAAATTTTGGCCTCTCAAAAGTACCAACTAGGTACACTTTTCTATCAGAAAAAATGCTGATCTCGAAAATCAGAACATTTTACACACCAAATGTCGATAACAGACAAATAAAAAAAAGGTGGGCAGGTAAATGTCGCTCTGCTGTATAGTAGGTTATAAGTGGGTCACTGTATAATGGTTGGTATTAAATTTGAATTCAATGATATAATATCATTGTATAAGAAAAACAATTCTGAGCGGAGACGATATGTCAGTCTAGGTATAAGACATATTATATACTTATATCCATTGTATTAGGTACCTATAATAAATTCCAAATTAATCATATCACAATATCTATTGGTACCTATAACGCGTTATACATCAACAACAAACCGTGATACTATCATAGATATATTATAGTATACTTGAGAAGTTTCCAGTATACCCACGAATAATATTATACAATCACAACAATAAAATAGTCATTCTAGGTTTTAATATGTAATTTCGTCCAAATTTGAACTTAAAATGACTATACAAATAAACTGTCTAAATGTATTTTTTAGATTTTTAGGTAACAGAAATAATTAATTACGTGGAATCTTGTTTTAAATTTTAAATTTTTAGATAAAAAAGTTGAACATTTTATAAATTTTTTACTACAAAATAATTATTCAAATTAAAATTTGATAAATTTTGTCAAAATTCGATCTTTAAATGCTTATAAAAAAAAAATTGTGACTGTGTATTTTTAATATTTTTCAACTGCTATTGTAACAATATATCAAGAGACTTGTATTACATTTTTACACTTTTTGGCCCAACAGATAAAACTTAATTGATATTTATAGAAAAAAAAACTAAAAAAATTGAAAACTGACCATGTCCGTAAACAGCTCAAAAAGAGTCAAATAAATTTAAAAATTTTATGGTGTATAGAAAATTAAAATATTAACATTCAATGAAATTTTCAAATATCTACATTCATTCATTTTTTAATTACAATAAAATAAGAAAATCATCACATGAAAAATCGAGCGATTAAACACTATTTTTACGAATTCCAATTCAAAATACGCTGGAAGATTGCGCGATGTGTGGTATACGGTTACAGATGTATCCCGCTGAGACATTTTAATATTAATATGTCTCTGGTTTCATCTAAGAGCGTTGTCAAATATTATGTATTTCCAACATAATATTATAACGTATTATATTATACGTCGTCGTAGCCCGTCGGTGCAACTCAATTATTCATAATTTTTAGATTCTGAGTGGAACGATGAATGTATTGATTTTACAATGATGTGTGTTTTTTTTTTTTTTTTTATTTTTTTTTTGTGTCTGTCATTACCTTTTAGGACAGTAAAAAGTTGATAAAATCAAAGTTGATAAAATTGCAAATCGATTACAATAAAATTGGAATATCTTATCAGTTATCTGGAGACTACGGTACGCATGTTATCGATTTGTGTTTAATTTATTTATTATTTTGTTAGTTGTAATTGCTGTTGAGTGTTGTAATATTGTACTTAATGAGAGGTTATTTTATGTACATCACCTATAATATAGGTTATTAAACTTTTCTTAAATGCTGTGTGCCGCGAAACTCTCATTAAAATTAAAATTTAGAAGTCCTGTTTGTTTGTTTTTTAATACATTTTAGATTCTGAGTGGAACGATGAATGTATTGATTTTACAATGATGTGTGTTTGTTTTTTTTATTTTATTTTTTATTTTATTTTTTATTTTTGTGTC
>NC_042496.1:671134-686773 GCF_005508785.2 Acyrthosiphon pisum | reverse complement strand
GTATTAAATTTTCAAGTATTTTACTTAACAAATAAAGTTTTATTGACATTTATAGAAAAAAAAACTAATAAAATTGGAAACTGAAAATGTCCCTAAACAGTTCAAAACAAATCAAAATATTTTTAAAATTTTATCATGTATAGAAAATGGAAATATTAACAACCAGTGAAAATTTAATATATCTACGGTCATTTTTTTTAAAGTTACACCAAAAACCAAAATCAATTTTCCCGAAAACAGCTTTTGCGTAAAAATTCCCGTTTTTCCTTAATTTTTCTTTTGTTTTTCACGGTGCTTTTGAAAACTATTAGAAATTTCAAATTTTGATCTCCCGAATGCACCAACTAGATTCACTTTCCCATCAAACAAGATACTGTTGAAGAAAATCGAAGCAGTTTTACTGCCCCAAACCGTGATGAGACACATAAATAAAAAAATAAAAAATATAAAAATAAAAAATAAATAAACACACATCATTGTAAAATCAATACATTCATCGTTCCACTCAGAATCTAAAACACACATCATTGTTAATAAAATACGTTCCCCTAAGAATCTAATCGTAAAAAATGTTTATAAAATTGTACCTCTTAGGTATATGATATTTTATTAATTTTCAATATTGTGTCTTATTATATTTAAAGATTCAATCGTTCAATGAATTATACCATGAAGAAGTAAACAAAATAGAGGTGAACCCAGGAATAAAACTGGGATGGGTCAAAGGCGTGTTGATCCCATGTCTACTCAGCATCAAGGGCGTGTTGATTTTCTGGCGGCTGCCGTGGATTATAGCACAAGCCGGAATTTTTCATTTAATCATTTTTATTTTTATCGCACTGTTTATTATTTTAGTCACCACTTTTTCAATGTCTGCGATCAGCACAAATGGAAAACTACCAGGAGGTATTATTTTATATTCAATAACTGCAATTAAAAATATTATACATCTAATTGAAACTACATTGGTATGATATACCTCTATGGTACCTAATATCGTGTACAACTCGATTTATTAAAAAACAATATCAGCATAATTGATAAATTAAAATTATTATATTCATAGTTGATATATATTTATAGTTTCTATACTTATTTACCTAAAAAAATTCAGTCAAACTTCAAGTATCGAATAATAAAATTATGCTTATTTGGATGCCATCACAACAGTATTATAGCCCAGACAGCATTTTGTAATAATAATATTATAATAGTATTAAAATAACGTTATACTAATATTATTCGTTATTATAATGTTATAATAATATTAATAAACAAAAAATTGCTGTCTGGGAGGTACCTAATAATAATGTCAAAACCATAAATAGGATGAAAAATATTTTTATATCATAAAATGTAGAATTCATTAGGTTTATCTTTGACAACAACTTAGATACATTCCTAATTTTAATAAAAATTGATTTGGGCATTTGTTTGTAAATATCTGCGAACTAGTGTTCACAATTCACATAGGTATGCGTCTATAGCACAAATAATTATTAAGAATTATCACTGATAATTATAAATCTTTTATTTCTTACCGAAAAATGTAGGTAGGTATTATCTCCATCAATAAAAATTTCGAAAAATAAAATATAAATCCATATTCACTTACATGTTACATATAGGCACATATGGTTAAATATGTTATATTTGGAAATTTGGAGTAGAAAATTCTGTAATTAAGATGAAATGTTGTATTGAAAAACTAGGAATTGGTTAAGGGGGATGTGGGGGGGCTGCGTTGAATAATTTTGCACTTGGAACGCAGTTTATAAATTGTTGGATTGAGCTCCTCTACTTAATAATTCCCAATTCGAGCACTGAACTTAACTATAGTTCCTCTTCCTCTATTTATAAATTAACTGAGTTGCTTAATTAGTTATATTTTTCATGTAATTATCAACTAATTTAACGAATTTGTAAAAACACTACAGTAAATATTTTTATAAATAAATAATAACTAAAGTAGTGAGACAAAAAAGTAACGTATAAGATTTTTTTTTTTTTAGTAACAGTGACTTCTTAGTTATCAGTCACCTTTTTCTAACTTAGATGGTAGGTATATTTATATATTAATCGACTGAATTATAATCTAATTAAGATGACGCCACAGATGTGTTGTCTCCGTTTTACAAGTGTAAATAGGTAAATGTACGATACCAAATTTACGCTCAGCGGATCACGTTCAGCTCCGTTAGTTTAAACATAAGACTGATTAGAGTGAATCGACCTATTAGAAACTTGGTGGTAAGAACAATGTCTATGTTCGAATGTTGGTTTTTCACGATTATTCATTTTATAAGTGAGTTATGAGCATTTCTAATTTATTCTATATTGTATACGCAAAACTTACTGAAAAATTGAAATATCGCAAAAACTAACATACGAACACAGATAATGTTATTACTATTAAGTTTTATATTAGGTCCATTCACTCTAATTTTTAAATAACTAACTGAGTTAAACATGATCTGCTGAGTATAAATTTGCTTAGTTACGCAATTGTACTACGGAGACAACACATGCGCGTGTGGCGTCCTTTGAAGTTATTATATTTAACTTTGTGAAAAACCTACATTTAGAAACGAAATTTAACTATTTTTTGTTTATATTCTTACTTTAGCTAGATAGGAATAGTCTCTAACTTGCCCAGGCTTGATTATAGCTAGAACAGATTAAGTTGAAAAGTTGAAAAAATAAGCCCTAATATTTTTTTTTTAATATTTTATTTTTTTTAAAATTAAATTCATTTTTAAAATCAATAATTATTAATATGGTAATTTTAATGAACTATAGTCTATCGCTAGGTACCTAATGATGTTTACTTTCTGGATTTTTTTATTGTGGACCATAAAACTTCTGCAGAAACCCATTATAAAAGTATAGGGAGCATAATTGTGACTTTTCTATTGGTATTCGTTCAAAACAGATCTCCTGTGTTGGCTTAGACTTACCATATTTTACACTCAAGAAACTGCTGTAAGAACCGAAAAATATCTTAATAATTACTAACACCCATGCATTCAGCATTATATAAGTAACACAATGTTGTAAAACCAATGTTCATCAATCACCTTCATTTTTTTAGTATACCAAAAAGCTTAAAAATATAATTCCATTGATGTCAATTTATACGTATTAAAAATATATAATCGAAATATTTCCTTTACTTTCGTCTCCTTTCTCTTTTTCTAATAAAAATATACTTTTGAGTCCGATAAATTTATTAAACTATTAATTATTATTTTATTTATGCAGGGGGTCTTTATTTCATTATTTCCCGATCAATTGGTCCGGAAATTGGAGCGTCAATTGGTATCCTATTAGCATTTGCTAATATAATTTCTGCAGCAATGAACACAATTGGATTTTGTTTATCTTTAAGATCATTTCTAAGATCTAAAGGGTTATATATAATAAATTCAAATTACAAAGAATTTGGAGTAGTATTTATAATAATTATGAATATACTTTGTTGTATTAGCATGGATAAAGAAGAAGAAGTCTGTATAAAAATACTTTTCACAAATTATTAAAATTGTTATAAGCTTTTTATTTCAGATACAACATTCTCTTCTGATACTCATAATTGTTGGTATTTTTAACGTAATTATTAGCTCAATTAACGGCCCACAAACTCCTTCAGCAGAGGCATCAGGATTCACTGGATTGAACAGTAATATATTTCACTACCTACTATATTTATTAATTATTATTCACATTTAACATGAGTGTAATATTAATATAAATATTAATAAATAATAGTATTAATTCACATTACATTCCAGTGAAAACCTTCGAACAAAACTGGCATTCAGACTATAGGACTATAAACAACGTTGAGCATTCTTGTTTTACAATTTTCGGAGTTTTCTTTTCATCTGTAACTGGTATTGTACACGCTGGAGTAAAACTATCTGGGAATCTGAAAGTACACAAAATAATATTGATTCGATAAGTGATCAATTGATCATAAACTCAATATTTTTTTAGAATTCTACTTCTTCAATACCAAAAGGAACATTATTATCAATTTTCATTACTATAACTATATATATTGTATTAATAGTATTACTTGGATCGGTTCAATTAAGAGAAGCGAGCGGCAATGTAACCGAATTTCAAAATGGATCTTTTTTAAATTGTTCGATAGAAATTAAAAATTGCACCAAAGGATTGTATAAAGACATAAATGTAAATGTATCATAAATATAATTAATGTACATCTGTTCTACATGTAAATTAATGTTAATATTTTGATGTTTTTAGGTGATGCAGTCGATTTCGTTGTGGCCGAATACTATATATTTCGGTTGTTTTGGAACTACTATTAGTAGTGCTTTAACCTCATTAATGTCCATTCCAAAGTTGTTACAAAGACTGGGACAAGATGATGTTCATCCGATTTTAAAATTTTTATCAAAAGGTTATGGGAAAAGGAATGAACCCTATCGTGCAAAAGTTTTTGTCGTGATTGTGTCGTCAATGTTAGTTTTTAGAGGTATTAAAGGATAGTTTACGTTATATTTACGTTATTAGTCTATAGGCGTAATTATACCTAATTAAAAGTAGGGCTGGGGCTTCAGTCCAAGCATTTTTATAATAAGTAAACTAAGTAGGGAACTCTAACTCCTCCCCACATTACATTACATTAATTATTCATAAATGTAAATCAATTAATATTTTTTTTTACTATTATAGCGTGTGTATAATAGGTACAAATCATAAAAGAGTGTAATGAGGAGATAAATATTAAATTATTAAAATATGTTATTTTACAAATTCAAGTTTTAAATTTTTTATTTTATTAGTGAAAGTTAAAGAATTTATATGGGTAGCATAATAATAATACACTAGTCATTATAGCTTAAGCCTCTGCTCACTGAGTATTGTACATTTTTTTTTAATGTTTCAATAGCTATAATAGACAACTAGAATAATTAGTAGAATCGATGCATTACTAAAAATGTTCTTTCACTAGACACTGAACTTTTTGGAACAGAAAGTGATAAATTTGGAAAAATAGATTTTTGAACAATATACATTTTGGACGTTTTAAATTACCCTGTTGATTGTCAAATGATAATATAAATAAATGATTACTAATTGATTGTTTAATCAACATTACCTAGGTACTGATTTTAGTTCAATTACATTTATTTTATATTCATTTGAGCCTGAAAACATAAGAAAACAAAATTTGATTAATTTATTATAATAATGATTATTGATTAAATTTCAAGAGAAACTAGTATTTTATCAAACTTAAAAATATTTTACATTTATATCAAACTATAAATATAGTATTAATGTGACAAGTAATAAATAGTGTTGTTAATAGGTAAATAAAATTGTCTTTAAAATATTTTATCGGTACTAGAGAAAAATATTTTTCTAATACGAATATATGACTCGTATTTAAAACCATAAGACACCACAATCCTAGGTAACACCCATACTACTCGTGGTATATACAGTATACCAAGGCTGGGCATTAACGAGTTAAAAATTAAAATTAAGTTAAGACGTTAAGTTAATTAACTCGTTACATTTTTTTTTCAAATTAACTTTTAACTTAATAAGTTACTTTTTTTCAAGATTAACGTGTTAACTTCAAGTTAATTTTATTTCAAAAATATCTAAATTAAGTTAATTTTCGTCCGAAGAATAACGCAAATTTTTGATTGTGTTTTTACTTTGATGTATCATTTTAAATTTACCCAGTAATTTTCTTGAACGTAAAGAAAAACTATCTAATTAACCATATAATATGACTGGAATTTTTTATTTTTGCAAATTAGCATGTTTTAACTTTACACTAAGTTAAGTTACTTTTTTTTCAAAGTTAACTTTTAACTTAAAGAGTTAACGAAAAATAATAAGATTAATTCTTAACTTAACTTAACTTAATTACTTTAAAATAACTTAACTTAACAAGTTAAAAAACATCGTTAACCTGCCCAGCCTTACAGTATACACCAATATGGCTCTGTTATATATTATTATACCTATGTAGGTACCTACTATTAAATAGTAAATTATTTTGAAAAAATTACTTTAATAATTACATGATAATAACTAGGTAGATACTTAGTTGATTAAATAATTTAAACATATAACTCAGTATGATATAGGGTAACAGTGTTACAATTAAAATCGTTACCAAGTACCAACCCTAAATATTAGATATACTATATTATTTTAAACTATTTATGTCTCAATGTGAATTACAACAAATTATGTAGTGAATTTAATGTCATTATCTATATTTGGCAAAAATAATTAATCGATATTGTTTACTTCTAAAAACTCAAATCATACATTAATGCAATTTTTTAACATGATTTTTACTAGGTGACTTCGATGAAATTGCCTCATTGATGTCAGCCGTTTATTTATCTGCATACGCCATGTTAAACTTGTGTACATTTCATGTTGCATATTTTAAGCCTTTGGGTTGGAGGCCAACATACAAGGTACCTACTCATCAGTAAATAATATATACAATATACTATATACATACATATATTTTTTATAAGATTTCTACAAGAAGTTATTGTATAGCTCAACAATTACAGATTATAATTCTACAGAATAAACAGGATAGAAAGATAAATTATTGACAAGTTATAGTAGTTATTATTGACTATGGAATAATTTGAGCGGTGAATGGTGAGAAGAGATATAATATTAGATGTTAGGTCGGATAGGAATTTGGTAATTCTGATTCAATGTTCAGATTCTTGAGCAAACTATCAGGCCTAACACCTAGTAAGTGCCAGAATCGTTATTTGCCTGATGAGAGAGGAGAGACTCAGGAAATATTCTGTACATGGTTATAAATAGTTAAGGTTAACTACCTACATTCATTTTTTATTATAATAAAATATTAATTAATTATGTTTTTAGTTTTATAACAAATGGTTAAGTCTTGCCGTAGGTATTATCTGCATTTTGATAATGATATCATTTAATGCAAAAATGTCAGCAATTGTTGGTTGTACTGTATGTGTTTTATACATACTTACTAGTAGAAAAAATGAAGGTTTGTTAAATTACTAATATAATGAACTTAACTAATTAACTATTCAATATTTCTATTAATTAAAATATTATATTTAAATAAAGTGAAAAATTGGGGATCTTCTAAGCAAGCACATCAAATAAAAACCCTTATAAGAAACGTGTACAAGGCCAATACAATTCAATACCATATCAAGAACTATTTACCAAATATAATTGTGTTTTCTGGAAACCCTGAGTCAAGAAAAAAGTTAGTTTCTTTAGCTCATTTGATTACTAAGAATAATGGTGTACAAATGTGTGTCAATATTAAAAAGGTTAGCAAAAAAAATAATGATAAAATGTGCAACAGTTTCATATATTAAAATTATGAATATATTACATTTTTAAAGACATCGCTTACACTAAGGCAAAAGAAAATATTCCTTGCCAGAGGAATCCAATGGTTAAGAAATTCTGGAATCAAATCCCTATATGTTGTCATTGATAGCATAGAATTGGATATTGCCACTCATATGATATATAGCTGTGGACATGGACAATTGAGACCAAATATAGCAATGGTTGGATACAAGTCCAATTGGTTAAATTGCCCTTATCAAGATATTCAGACTTATTTAAATATATTCAAGTATGTGTAATTTAAAATATTTTACATTAAATTACTTATAAATTATAATGCGTATTTCCTTATTAGTGTGGCAAATATGAATGACATGTCGACAATCATGGTTCGTGTGTCATCAACCGAAAGAGATGATCGGAATTTAATAATTCAAGATTTTAAGTAGGTACTTCAAAAATGAAAAAATTCTGTACAAAACGCAATCCAATCAAAATATTAGAAATCAACAAAAGTATAAATAACTTATGTTATTATTTATTTTAAAATTGTATTGGTTTTAGGTAAGTTTGGAACACCTAAAATCACCGTTATTTCTGTCCGTCCGTTCGTTATTTACCTACCAGTATGTACCATAGATTTTAAGACAGAGATATGCCATAGCATAGGAGTTTTCACTTTTCAGTGGCTAGAAATATGGTCTCAGCCGCTATTTTCGCTGTATCCATTTACATTGCGTTTAATAAAGTTATTTCATTTATTTAAGTTTCTATAGACTATACATAATGTTTTTTTATATAGTTAATTGTTAAAAAAATATGTTTAAAGTCGTGAGCATAACACGACCACGCGGTGGCGACCTTTTAAAACTTATTAATAGGGATGGGCGGATACCTCTTTTTACGATATCCGATATTCCGATATATGCAACCAATAAAAAAAACCGATACCCGATATATTTGAAAACCAACATTTTCAGCATAAACAATGAACCGATATTAAAATATCACCGATACTATCAACCGAAATACTATTATCATTTTACATTTAACTATTACAATTTATAATCAATGCTATTATGCTGATAGATTTGGTTTTTTTTTTTGGTATCGGTTCAAATATCGGTTTAAAAAAAAAACCGATACCGATAAACCCGAAATCACCAATATCGGCCGATATCGAGTATCGGCGCATCCCTACTTATTAATTATAGCATGATTATTGATTAGCATAATAGCATGTAATATAGGAAAATCATTGCAGGATGGCTGATTGCTTTTTAAAAATAAATAACGAGGAATTTTCATTCGAGAAGATGAAACGAAATGGGACAGTAGATGTGTGGTGGTTGTACAACGATGGAGGTTGGTAACTATATTAAATAAGTACTTCTGTTCAAAGTAAATTATCTTATATATCTAAATAACTTATTGGAAATAATAAATATGTTTTCAAATTGTATTTAGGTTTATCGTTAATCATTGCATATATATTGAAACAAAGTAATACGTGGAAGAATTGTAAATTTCGAATTTTTGGAGTGACAAACAGACTTGATTGTTTGTCTGAAGAAAAACACAAGTAAAAACTATAATTTCACGAAAAATGTATTACATTAAAAAATATCGAAATAGTAATTATAGTAGGTATTTATTTATTATGCTTGCTCCAGTTCCAATAGAGATAGATTGTTTTTATAGTACGAAGTACTTATTGTATTTTAGTTTTTAATAGTTTTTAATTACACAAAACAATTTATTAATCCCTTGTTTTCTTGAATATGCCTCAGTAATTTGGAGTCTATCGTTACCTACTCATATTAACATTCCTAATAATGTTCAATTTAAATGTTTAAAAAGAATTGCCTGTATGAACAACCAACCCATTTCTAAAGAATCTATTATGCCGGTTCAAAATGTAGTAACCATAGGGCATAGACTCTCTCCTAGTTCCTACTAAGGCGTTAGTTATTTGATATTATGTTCGTATACGATTTATTAAATTATAATATTATATGTCCTACGAGCTTTTAGCTCAAGTCAATTTCCGTATTCCCTCCTACTATTCGAGATCATGATCTCAAGATTTTTTTGCTATCCTATTCTTTAAGTCCAAATCAGGCACCTAATGATTCCTTTTTTGTTAGAGCTCTGAAACTAGCTAATATTTAGTCTCCACTGCATTAGATTTTTAAATACAACTCGTAATACTTTTAGATGTAAGTAAATTATATTAAAAAAAAAAAAACATTATAGTTTTAAATTGTAATTAATCCTTGTCAATAAGTGTCTTCTTTAATATTTGTATACACTTTACATATATTTCTTTGTATTCTTCTTTATTTTTTTTTTTATTTTTTTTTCTTTGCGAAGATTAATTATTACCTCTCAACTATCAATTTATACACTTATAGCCTATAAGTATAGGTATACTTTTTAATACTATTTAGTGCTGTACATTTATTCTCTAAATTTGTTTTATTTTATACATAATTGGTCATTTATATCACATTCAGTACCGTAAAAGGTTATTTTTGAATTTTTTTTGTATACAATTTTTAAATGTAATATTGACAATAAACATCATAGGTATGCACAGGGATAATGGATAAGGGATCAAAACTTAATAAACTGAGACTTATATAGATTTAATTATTTACACTGAATTATTGGAACTTTGAAATAAAACTCAAGACCGCATATAAAAATATGACCGGATAGGAGGATGATTTTCTTTTTTCCTACATTTATTTTACATTTTTGTATCATAAGCAATGACTAAAAAATTGTTTTAAAATACCTAATTTACTAGGCTGGAGTACTCAATTTTTACACTAACTCAAAAGTTTATAGGGGACTGTCAGGTTTTTCTACAAGTGTGTTCACTAGTAGGTATCGCAGATATAATTACTTGTAATAGTTAATATAAATTTATATACCTAAGCTACTTAAGGTACCTATACATTTCTTTTTAATATTCCAGTTATATATATTTTTCTTTCCAAGTAACAACAATGCAAGCTGTTTTGGAAAATTATACGTTATGGTTAACCGGTGAAACCCAAAAGCGCATATCAACCTTTTTTTCCGATAACTCAAAAGCGCAAAAATAAATGTTATTACCTACCTGATACATTATTTTATTTTTAATTGAAATTCGAGTGAAATTTTTCAATCGTATACTGTGTCCGGTTTTCGCTAAAATTAAAATTAAAAGTCTTCAAAAATGTATTATTAAAATGTAATTTACATTAACTTACACAAAAGGGCTGAGCCACCTTCGGACGAGCCAAAGACTACCAATGGTCCAGAATCATATCACAGGCATTTGAAGGTTCAATTTTATAACCTCCCACCCATATATTTATAGTTTTATTAAAATGATTAAAGATCTAGAAATTTATTTAAAATTACAGTCAAACGGTCGAAAAACTACGTACGCAAATCTTAGGTCATCAAAAACTTGGACTTTCTATAAAGAAAAAAAAATTACCAGATTGGAATACTTAAAGACAATGGGCTTCAAATTTAAAATTTAATTTTAAAGTACCTACTCATTATTATATTAGGTAGTTTAATATATTTATTTATTTATTCATAATACTTTTTAACTAATTTAAAATAATACTCAAAATTCTAATATTTATTTTTTACTGATTTTCTGATTTTTTTAGCTAATTTCAATACCACTGTAAATGCTTAATTAATTATTAATAATAACTACGATTTTAATAAAATACATTTTTTTTTATAAAATTGATTTGCGCTTATGGGTTATTAAAAAGGTAATTCTGTTTTGCACTTATGGGTTATTTATTTTTGTGCTTTTAGGTTGCGTTTGGGTCATATTTTGCGTTTATAGGTTACAGCCGGTTAAACTTACCAAGTCCATAAAATAATAATATTAAATTGAACATGACCTTTTGTGATATGAATGATATGATATAGTCCAGGGGTGACAAACCTTTCTTAACCGTGTGTCAAATAAAAATGTTAGTTGGATTTTATTAGCTTTGCGTGTCAACTAATTTGATGACCCTTTTTTTGAACTTAAAAAATTCCTTCATCCATAGCTTGAACGATAAAAATACAAGTTGGGTGTGTCACTAAAATAGCGTGCGCGTGTCATAGGTTCGCCATCTCTGAATTATAGTCTATCAGATAGACTATTTTCTATAAGTAGTTAGATAAAAAGCCACAAACAAAATACAAATTTAAAAATACACATTTTTTTTCTAGATTAAAACAATTGTTAGCACTGTATCGAATTAATTTCGACTACTTGGATATCATTTTAGCAAACACCACTGGTCTTACAACAATGACATATTTCAATTCTTTATTGGAACGCATGGCTCCCAATGGTAACATTGTGTGTTAATTATCTGTACAAAAATTACTTTTTACAAGAACTTGAATTTATTTTCCAGAGAATCAATTTGATGATTGCAGCTCTCAGACAGAACATATTGCTGAAACGTTGTTTTTAAGAGACTTAATTGAATTGCATTCATTTAATTCCGATCTAATCATCTTGTAAGTATAGTAAAGTTTATTTTTATGTGAAAGATTGATTTTAAATAAAACATTTTTAGAACGACTCCAAAAAATAACGAGGAAATCAATATATTATTCATGTGTTGGATAGAAACGATTTCTAGAGGGTTACCGCCGTGTATTATAATCAATGGGAGTACAGAGCCAGTTCTTACTGTCAATGCTTAAGCCATAAATATATATAATACGCATACATTGTACTTTATTTATGTATACATTCACACACTCTTGAATTTCCTTTCAAATTAATGTAGGTAGGAAGTTATTTTTTTTCTTGGATCTAGATTGAACTGAGAACATAAAGTTTCCAATCTCTGATTTCAAACGCAAAAAAAATTTGTAATTGGTATTTTTACTATTTTACCTATTACTTAAATAGACATGATTTCTTAAACTCGAAAAAATACTGTAAGATTTGCATTTCTCTGAAACGACTAAATCAAAAATACTATAAATTAAACATCGCAGAGAAGTTTAATGGGCTCCTGACCTCAAGCATTTAACCTAACTCTATCTATAGGACTTTAGTAGACCAACGCTTCGGGCTTCCGAATACACCTGCAAGAAATTAACATTTTAGATAAAGTAATTATATTCATAAACATTGTTCCACATAACCAGTTATTTCACTTATTTACTCATTAAAATAAAACATTTTATTTTGATGACCATTACGGAATTCTATATTTTAAAACTAAAAATTTGGTGTCGAAAATCGATTTTGCGTAAAAAATCCTGTTTTTCCTTAATTTATTTTTTGTTTTTTTACCTCCCTTTGCACCAACTATATTCACTTTCTGATCTAACAAGACACTGAAGTGGAAAATCGAAGCATTATTTCAAGTACTTACCGTGTACACAGACATAAATAAAAAAAAATTAAACACACAATATGTTTTATATTATATATAATTTATATTTTTTCAGTATTGTTCTAATGATTAATTTCCAAGAATGTTTGATGTCGTTTTGTGGTCCCACTGCAGGCCACAATTGTATAGTCGATAAAATTATAACACAAGCATTGTGAAGAAGAATACCTACCCATAAAATAAATGTCTGGTTTTATTAAGCTAGCTATATTATATATTTTGAGTATGCAGTGAGAAAAAATGTGTATATTTTATTATAAAGGTGTTTTATACCCATTAATTTATTTACCAAGTGTAAATACCACTGTACACTGGTATCCACAATATAAAATAAATACATTAAAAGTATACCTAGTTCCTCAACATGTGGCCTGGTAATGACTTGAATAGCCTTCAAACATTTTGTCACCAACAAAAAAAAAAGTTTAAATGACCCTCCTGAATTACTATCTATACTTGTTTAACAACATACCTACCTATACTTTATTAACTGATTATTGCAAGTATAATTTTAATAATGATTAGAATTACCTACCTACGACCTATCTATATGTATATAACATTTGTAATATCTTAAATTATTTTCTTTTTCTCATTTTTGATTTAACTTTAATAGCACTTTTACTTTTTAAAGATTTCTGCATGTGACGTAGACTAATGCACTGTTAAATATGTTTATCTTATTCGTTCTTTCTATTGATTAAATTATATATATTTATAATCACTCATATCATTATCTTTTTTTTACTCACTAATAATATCTTTACACAAAAATATGTATACCTACTAATGTTTTTTACTCATTTTGTAAAATTAAATATAATGTATGAACGGTTCGGAAGTGTACAATAATAATACTCGCACCCAAACACCAACTTCGTTATTTTACTCCACTAACACCTATGTCTTAAAAATATAGAGAACTAGCTGTGTGTGCGTGGTGGTGAAATGGTAAACGGAAAAAAAGTCCCTGATAAAAAAGTCCCCGGAAAAAAAGTACCTGTTTCATTAAGGCCTAATAGTCTTTAAGAAATAAAGTTAGGATGGTATTCAATTGCGTTAAATTACAAAATAAATATTATTTTTACTTTATCTAATAGTTACATACCTATATGGGCGAAAAAACCATTACTTATCTGTACAAACGGTATCTTACTATTATAAAAATAACACGTTTGTCGATCGATAAAATTGAAGATATTGATATGTTTTGCGTTATTAGTCTGTATCGAACGGTTGTACCTAATTGTCGTTTTGTGCTCCGTGATCAATAATGGAAATATTAAAATCAAAAGTTGCTTTAAAAGGTTATATCATATAACTTATATGTATACAAAACACAAAGAATGTAAGCATTTTATTCGGTGGAAATGCGTGAAAAGCAGTTCATTTAAGTGTCCAGCTATATTAAAATCATCATTAAGCAAAAAAAAATCTTAAGTGCTCATGCGTCTGATCAAAGTGCTATTGAAGCCGTAAAATCTAAAATTAAAATAAAAGAAATTGCTTAAGTTTCTGGTTCTACGCCTATAGTAAAATTTTCAATGAAGTAATGAACTCAGTACCTAAACAAGTTTTAATGAAAATGCCTACAGAAGAATCAATAAAACGAACAACCCGAATGCAAAGAAGTGGAAATAACCCTGTCGAGCCAACAGATATTAATGATTTAGTTATTGAAAAACGTCCATCCATGTACATGCGTATCAAAGTGTCCGTTTCCGTTTAATAAAATAAATTATAATGTGACAAAACAAAAACGGTTTTAATTCTTAATACAGTCCACTAAAAATCAACGGCAACAAAGCTAGTGCAGTAGGTTGTATTAACTTTTACCGAAAACATTACGTTTGAAAACGTTATCGTAATATAAAATACGTTAAAAGTTAAATGTACTACCCACAAATAATATTTTTAAATTACAAAAATTTTTTACATTACTTATTCTCATAAGTTATGAAATGCCTTTTTATTTAAATTAAATGCCTTTTTTTGCCTTTTTTTACATTTTAAATGCTTTTTTTATTGATTATATTGCCTTCAAATCCGAACCCTACTCATAACTCATAAGTAATAGGTAACTTATATAGTTATATATGTGTGTGTGTGGTGTGTGTTTGAGTTATCTTAGACAGAAATAAACAATTTTATGATCTTACAAAATTCCAATGCAATGTACGTGTATAATAATCTTAATACGTGTATTTATTTTTAAGGAGCAAAAGTTAGCTAATATAACTGTATAATTTCAAAGTTAATGTAATATATCGATTTTATATTAATATTGGATATAATATATAGATATACAATTGAAATTGTAAAGAACCTAAAATTTAAAATTATAATTACATTATTGGGCATAATTATTATAATTTGGGCAGTAAAAAATCGTTCGTGGTTCATTAAAACTTATTATTATGAATGTTTGACAAAAATATAGCAAAAAAATGCCAACGGCACGTAGTGTTCCCAAGCGGTCACCCATCCAAGTACTAACGACGCCCGACGTTGTTTAACTTCAGTGATCGGACGAGAACTGGTGTATTCAACGTGGTATGGTCGTTGGCGTAAGATGCTGAGCATTTTATATTATTTAGATATAAATTAGGATAAAGACTCAGTTATTTTAATTTATCGACATCATTGTTGCAATCAATAATAAATCAATCATTAATATCTTAAATCGTGATTGGGATCAATATTATTGAATAGTGTAAATAGTAAAATATACTCCATATTATGAATTTATTTTATTTGATAATTTAAATATGGCGATATGCTTTTAGTATTTTGTTAAAATGTGAACTTTAACTGAGTTTATCTAATTTATAGCCACTAAATT